>NW_027467176.1:452500-455000 GCF_046128005.1 Genypterus blacodes | reverse complement strand
TGCACACTTACACACTGTTTCATAAGTGCAGACTGTATTACTGATGAACTCTAACATCCATTGTCCTTCCCTTTTCTCTATTTTACAGCAAGATCTGCCAACGCTCGCACGAGGAGGACAGAAAGAGAACCGTCTGCCATCACCAGTCCCAGTAAGTAGACTGCACCCTAAATAGATCCTTATCCCTTCCACATTCAGGCATTTCCCGTCACTGGCCATACTCTTTGGTATTGCAGTCAGTGTCGTTGACCTTCAGTGGGAGGGCACTGTAACACGGAGAACAGGTACTGTTTCCTGCCAGCAAGTCAACAGCAGATAAGACAGGGACACGTAGATAAAGACAGAGACAGACAGACAGGCAGGTGTCCTCAGGAAGAATTGAGAAGTATCAGTGGTTTGTGTCTGTCTGAACACGCACACACTCCCGTCTGTGTGTACATGTGCCTACAAGGTGTGAATGTGTGCAGGAGCTCAGCCAGCCGGGTGGAAGCGTACACGCTGCAGCTGTGGCACACATCTGTGAGATAGAAGTTGAAGGTGAAATTGAAAAGATGTTCTAGCCGTTGATGTGGACGGGAAGTAAGCAAGTCCATCATCGTCCCTGAGGTCTATGGAGCATCCAGCCTGTCTCCTGAGATCTGAGCACAACACAGGCAGAACCCTTATCTGTTCTCTGCCTGTGTAAAATGTGTGTTATATGCATGTGTGTGTGTGTGAGTATGTGTAGTGTGATGTGTAGTTGCTAGAGTGAAGTAACAACACAGTGTTGGCATGAGAGGCTGAGGCATCCTCTCTCAGTGGGAAGAGCAAACGCCTTCTGCAGCATCAGCACAAAGGGGGGCGGGTGGGACCAGAGCGCGCACACACACAAGCGCGTGCACACACACAGCAGACGTTTGCAGAGACGAACACAGATTACAGTGTGTGTGTATGAGGGGCCTCGTCTCGTATGAGATATGAACTCATCCCACAGGAATCTGACAGGAGATGACACAGGAAAACTCAACAGCCATACAAACACATTCTGACATGCTAGGAGGGTGTGTGTGTGCGTGTGTGTGTGTGTGTGTGTCCGCTTACCCCTTGTCTGTCTGCCACTCTGCTTTACTGTCACACTGCAGTTCAAGGAGTCTAAAATTAACTTGAGCTGAACACACACACACACACACACACATACATAGATGCTGATGTGGATAAGCACACACACACACACACACACACACAGGTCACTGGGAAGTGCTTCAGGCTGAGGATAAGGCTCTGCTTGTCAGCAGACCTCCCTGATGTCGGTGCAGCCGCCACAGGGTGTGTACGTGCGTGTGTGTGTTTGTGCTTGTGTTTATGCGTTTGTGTGTGTGCATACGTGTGTGTACTGGCATGTAGAGGGAGATGCCCCACACAAAGCATCTGCCAACAGGGCAAATTTACAAGCAGGCATGCAGCCTAATACTTTTGCTGTAACCTCATCCCTGTATCTCTCTCTCTCTCTCTCTCTCTCTCTCTCTCTCTCTCTCTCTCTCTCTCTATCTCCCACACACACACTCTGTTCAACACTGGACCTATTGTTGATCTACGTATATGGTTTATACCATCAGAGTATTTCATACATAGATTACACCAAACACACACACACGGGGGGTGGGAGAGAGAGAGAGAGAGAGAGGGAGAGAGAGAGAGAGAGAGAGAGAGAGAGAGAGACACAGAGAGAGAGAGAGAGAGAGAGAGAGAGACAGAGACAGAGAGAGAGAGAGAGAGAGAGAGAGAGAGAGAGAGAGAGAGAGAGAGAGAGAGAGAGAGAGAATGTCATTCAGGTGTTTTAACATTCCTGGATCAGATTTAAATCTAACCTTATTGTCCTTTCATGTCTCAGGTACAAGCAAAGAAATGCAGAAGTGAAATCTGAGAACACAGCACAGCATCATGAGTGTTACATCACTGTGGGACCATCAGCACTCCCCTGCCTCTCTCTGTGTGTGTGTGTGTGTCTCACCTGTTTCGCCTGGACCCCTAGTTAACCTCTAATTGCTTTGAACGTGTGTGTGTGTGTGTGTGTGTCTTGGTATGTGTGTAAACCTGATCAGGACTTCAGAGAACTTTACTATTTTAGTCTTTAAGGGACACCAACATACAAAGACACGAGAGAAACCTCAGACATATACACACACACTAAATGCACACGCGCACAACAACACACAGGTCAACAGCCTGTGCGCGAGGTCAGCCGAGTGGTGTGTGTGTTGCACAAGACAGCAGACTGACATGTCTGGGTGTGTTTGATGTCTCTATCAGAGCTCAGACGCTCGCCATGTTCACCTCTGACCCCGCCACCCTCCCTCCGGTGCGATGTGAGAGACGTGCCAAAGGTCAGAGGGCGTCTGAGTTTCCTGAACAGAGACAAGGGGTCGAGCCCTGCACATCTCTGAGCGACGGCTGGGGTTTCACTCACTTTCACAACACACACACGCTGGTTCTCTCTGTTGTCTCTGTCTCTCACACACAG
>NW_027467176.1:405000-450000 GCF_046128005.1 Genypterus blacodes | reverse complement strand
GATGCTTGACTACAGGCTGTGTCACACCGCCTCGGTCAGCCTCCACTGAACTCCCCGTCTCATGACTAATAGAGAGCTGACCTTCATCGTCTCAAACCTGGGCAGGAAGTTGTCTGTTTGATGTGTAATACCCGCCTTCACCACCGAGTGGAAGTGGTTAGCAGAGTTTCTAACATGAACCTCTTCTGTTGAAGTCATCTCACATAACCTCATATCAGCCCCTGTCAGCTGTGACCACTTATAGAAGGACGTTTTCCAGAACTAGAGTTTTGTTTTCCATGGCTGTTTCATCTATTGTGTCTAACTTTCTTTCTTTGTTTTGAATATCACCCTCTGTAGGTTTTATTGAGGGAAATCGCGGCCATGTTGCTTTCCTCGTCAGACGATCGGTGTTTTGGTTGGGTTGCCATGGCAATGTGCTAAGCAGAACAATATGCAATACACATGCTGCGGGGTCAATGAGAATGGCAATTACAATGCTGGCCTGTTGACATACTAGACAGTGTTATTACTGAGTAGGAAGACAGTAGAGAGAGAGAGAGAGAGAGAGAGAGAGAGAGAGAGAGAGAGAGAGAGAGAGAGAGGCCTGGTGAGAGTCATCTGTGATGGAGGACAGCTGCTCTCTCTATTTACCAAGCCATTCCATCCCATGCATGAGGGAGCAGACACACATGCAGCAGACACACACACACACACACACACACACACACACACACACCATTAGCCTTCCCCTTGACAAAACCACAGTGCAATTGAGGTAGTAAGTAATTGAGGGGGTATGGCAGTGTGTGCGTGTGTGAGTTTGGGGGGCATATGTGTGTTTTTGCGTGTGCAGTGGGAGCCGTGTTTCCAACAGGTGCTGTACTTGATTAAAGTTAGCAGAGCCAGCCTGGGTGCTGCTGCTGCTGCTGCTGCTGCTGCTGAACATTTGGTTGAGGGCAGCTGCTGTCACTACAGCTGTGCATATACTTGAGACAAAGCTACTCCAGCATGTGGCTCATGGGCCCAGGGGAGGGAGGGGCCTGCTGCTGTGTCTGAATTTATACAATAAAGCAAATAAAGCTTAGCTTAGACTACTTACTGGAATCAAATGTAAGATGGAGAACTTCTGACAGTCAATAACATGTTTTAGAATAATTTAGCGGAGCAGAAGTTTAACCCAGGTCTCTCACATTAACACTGCACGACATGTCAGGTGCATGTTTATATGAACAAACAGGAAGTAGGATATGGTCACCTAATGTGAGGGCATCAGTAATGACAATAATAACATTTTAAGGGGCCTCTGATGTAGATTGTTCTCTCTTATTGGCTTTAGAATCCCCCGCAATTTGAACACTGAATATCTTTGTCATTGTATCTACATGTGTCCTCGTGATCCCTCTCAGAGTTTTCTGTTCTGTGTGAGCTTCTCTTGTGCCTGTCAGGTGTCATCAGTGCACTGCAGCTCTTTCTTGCCCACATTCCACCTAAAAGCACAGTACTGTTCTGTACTGCAAACTAGAGTTCTGGTTATGTTTACATTACCAGAACTGCTGATTCCATTAGTCATGCTAATGCTGTTCTCTTTCTGTCTGTTTCCTCAGTGTGTGTTTTTTCTTTCACACACACGGCAAAGAAAAACCTCTCTGTTTCCCACTTTCCATCAAAGCCAAGGAATAAGAGTTGAGAAGTTGAGAGTCAATTCAATGTCCCTGTCTCTCTACCTGGGGCCACCTGGGGACAGAGCTGGCACACCTTTCTTTCTCTCTTTTCCTTCTCCATCCTCTGTTTCCCATCTCGTCCATCCATCTCTCCTCTCCGTCCTTCCTCTATGAAGTCCCGCGCCAGGTAGAGCTGCTTATTATGAGGGTATCCATGTAAACAGAGCTGCGGTAACTAGCCAGCCACATCCAAAACATACACACATGTAGGATTGAACACGCACACAATCACAGGCAACACACACACACACACACACACACAGGGTTTTATCTCATCCAGATGGCTTATTTGATGTAGATTGACTCATGTGTGAGTTGTCTGTGTTAAGGCTTAGTTGTGTTTGTATGAGCTCAGCAGGAAGCCAGGGTTTCCTCTCTATGTGGTGCTGTTAAATGTTTTAACTAACAAAGCAATGATCCCCATCTAAACCTGACATGACTCAACATGAAACCTGCTCATTAATATTCACATTACAAATCTCACGCACTTTGCTTATCGTACTTCTAATACCTGTAATAAATATGCTCAGCTGACAGTTAACCTACTTACATGATGTAACACACATAAAAGCTGTGGAATTTATGCTAATATAGCATTATGTAGCTAGCTGTTGATATAATACTCATATTTGTTTCCATTTACTTTTTCACAAGTTCAGCCTTTTATATCCTCTCCTAAAAACCTCATCTTATAAAGTTTCTTCCTAAAAGCAGTGCTAAGTATAAGTGCTGTACTTACTTACTTCAACTTTTGACCTCTATGACATCACAAGAGTTCCTCCCTTTACGTTTTGGCAATATACTACACATTTTACAGCTTCTCCGGGACAATTGTAGTCAATTAATCACGCCAAAAACTTCTTGGAGTAGTGTTAGTTTTCAAACGTGTTGTCTTCAGCATCTACTATTGCTTTCACATGATCAATCATGCTCCACAACACGCTCTTGCAATTACTCCAGATGCTGAACAGCTTTTTCTTTATTTTGAAACTAGTATTATTGCTGTAGTAGTAGAAGTTGTTGTTGTCCTTGTGTAGTTTTAGTCAACCTTAAATAACCTTAAATTCCTGGAGCTGCAGCTCTGATTCCATCTCTCTCACTGGCATCAGCAGGGTACAGGGCAGGGCAGGGAAGGGGCCGGCTCCAGGGCCATGTACTGTACATCTGTGTGTGTGTGAGTGTGTGCACGGACGTGTTGTCGTGTAAAGTTCAACTACTGACGCTGGCACTGCCCTAGCAACAGCCATGTGTGTGTGGCGTATCATCTGTGAATGGGTTATCTTCATCTCCTCCCACTCCACTCCTCTCATTTTTCATCTCTCAGTAGGGCAGGGCCCTCTTTAGAGCAGCGTGGTCTGGGTTTCTTTAAGCGTTTGGCGGCTGTCTCTGTCTCTCTTCGCTTGTACGCTTCAGTGCAACCTAACCCCGGCAGCTGCTTATTCAAATATAATACACTACAGTATACAAATGCACAGGAGGCCTGCGTATCCAAGGCTCCAACAGAGGAATTCTCTCCCATTTGCTTTGATGGAGGTTAGCGACGGGCCCGTTTGTTTAAAACAGTTAAACCATATTGTCAAAATCAATTTGAGACCGGAGTAAGGAGGAGAAAATCCAAGCGCCTGGCTTCTTGTGATGAATCAGCACTTTCGCCCCTTTAATTCATCATCAAGCATTGCAGAGGAAGACTTCAGCAGCAACCTTGCCTCCCTTCATGCTTATAGAGAGCAAGCTGTTTACAGGTTGCCATGACGCGAGAATAAACAGCTTCTCACCTAAAAGGAAAAACAGTGAAATGTAGTGTAGACATACAGCAGCATGGCCGTGACCCGATGTAAACTTCTCCTCCTCCTCCTCCTCCTAACATATACAACACACACATCCAGGCATTACCTATCTAATGGCGTAATGTTAAAAATAGTACCTGTGTGTGTGAAGTAAGCGTGACTGTGTCCTTATCAGTATGTCAGCTGTGGTATGAATGGAGTTCATCTAGAAATCAGAGGGAAAAACATTCAAGTCTTTTCCAACTGTGACAGTTGTTACAGCGGATCAGATTAGAGCTGTCTGGGCCTGCTGGGGCTTGTAGGGATATGCAGTCAAAGGAAATGTGTGTGTACGTGTGTGTGTGTGTGTGTGTGTGTGTGTGTGTGTGTGTGTGTGTGTGTGTGTGTGTGTGTGTGTGTGTGTGTGTGTGCTTACATGTAGAAGGGTTGGGTACTGTGATAAATGTGCATCGATGAGTCGCTTTACGTTGTTTCTTTGTGTGCACATTTTGCATGCATCTGCTGTAAACGTATGTAGTGTCTTGTTGTTTGTGTGTGGGTGTATGTGTGTGTGTGTTTGTGCCAGGGAGTGAAGGAATGTGAGACACATGTGGTGGGCAGGACTCACAGTGTGTGGGATGAGGGTGTGTCCAGTGCAGGATTCTCCCCATGTCCGCATCTTTATCTGTTTCCAGATCACATTAC
This sequence comes from Genypterus blacodes, assembly GCF_046128005.1. Lineage (NCBI taxonomy): Eukaryota > Metazoa > Chordata > Actinopteri > Ophidiiformes > Ophidiidae > Genypterus > Genypterus blacodes. The sequence continues at coordinate 445,826 of NW_027467176.1, read as the reverse complement.
CGTACACCAGTGACACGGTTGCCCATAGCGACATGTTTTATTTATAGGTATAATGCTGACCTCTGCTGGAGACAGTCACATAATGTCAGATGTTATGGCTTTTCAAGTAATATTCCCTTATCTTGTAGAGACTTGTACGCTGCATCAGCAAAGTTATCTTTCAAATCCTGATCTGCCTTTGAGCAAGGCATTAATCTTTGTAGTGGGTAAGATAGGAAAAGATCAGAGTGTATAAAAACAACGCACATACAAATGGGACACACACTGAACCTAGTGCTGTGAAATGTTGTGCATGATTGATCTCAGATTGAAAGTCTTGGTAGATTGAAGTCTCCTATTTATTTTATATTTTTACGTGCTGGCGTGCGTGGGTCTGTTCTTATTCACTCGTACACATCTGTGTTTATGAGGCGTAAACACACCTAAATCAACACAGAATGCAAAGGTCGATTCCAACGCAAGCAACAAATTGGCAGCGAGCTTAGCAGACATGCAAGATTTCAACTCCAAACACTTTGCTTTAACAAAGCGCACACAGGACGGCCATTAGTGAGGAGATTACAGAATTTATATGTCGCTTTTCATCCTAAACTATTTATTACAGTGTAAATCAACATCGGGTGTGAGTCTCTCTCAGGACTTGAAAACTTATGAACCTTTTGAGACACACACACACACACACACACACACACACACACACACACATACACATTCACACCCTCACAGCTAGCTACTGTTAATGTAAGCTGTCAGTTGGTTGATGAATGGTTCTTTCACTTCTTTCAGGGTGAGATCTGATTGGTCACTGCTGGGCGGCTCTGCTTGTCATTTGGTCACCAGCGATTCCTGTGAAATTCTAGGAATTCTTTAGATATTAAGAATCACTTATGGGCTCTTAAGGGGATCTTGTAGGGAAATTGTGAATTTGTCTTAAACTTATTGTCCTCTCATGTCCTTTTACCATCTCTCTCCTACACACACACCCTCTGACCAACGCCTCTGTCCACCCCTCCCCCTCCACCCCCACACATAGGGCTCATTCACATGGTCATTAAGTCATTAGGCCACTTATTTATTGATGTTTGCCTCCGGAGCGACTGAGCATGTCCGACGCTCCGCTCACTGCCTGTGTGTGTGTGTGTGTGTGCTTGTCCTGACCATATTAGTCCATAACCTGATTCTGTCCCTAATCTGGAATAATTTATCTCTTTTCCCTCCATGACAGATCAGATGTCTGATGGGATAGATGATGATGATGGTTGTGTGGTCTAATGTGTGTGTGTTCCCATCCTAAATATGAAAGGTTTAGTAACTATTTGGTTGTTGCAGTTGCTAAGAGTGTGTGGAGTCATGTGTTGTATCATGGAGCTTTTTTGGAGCGACCGGTCCAGTCAGAAATCAGAGTTTTCACTGAGAGGAAGAAGGGGAGGGAGGGAGGGAGGGAGGGAGGCACGGAGGGGAAGGAGGGGGGGGAGGGAAGATAGAGAGCTGGAGAGTGGGAGGGTGGGGGTTGTCATCGCTCGCCCATTCCAAGGTCTGCAAGTAGGGAAGCAGGAAAAGAGAAAAATAAGTTGCTGCTTTAAGACACACACACACACACAGAGAGAGAGAGAGAGGGAGAGGGAGAGAGAGAGAGAGAGAGAGAGGGAGAGAGAAGGAGAGAGAGAGAGAGAGAGAGGAGCTCTGGGTTTGGATCTGTGAGCGGCTCTACTCTTGTTTTTTCCCTCCCCTCCTCTCTGGTCTACAGGCTCCTAATTTGGGATTTGTTTAAAACCGGGACTGCGCCTAAGGAAGACTTTTCCTTGCTGGGGAAAGGGAATCCTGCTCCCTGTCTCTCTCTCTCTGGCATACACACACACACACACACACACATACACACTGGCTCCCCAAAATGTCTGATTCAGCTGTCAACGCTCATTTGGAAGGGATCATATCAGACTTTGAAGGTTGGTTACTTTCGTCTCTTCTTGCTCTCTCTCTCTCTCGCTCTGCTGTTTTTCCTCTGGCTGCCGCTCTGGATAGAGGGACGCTTGAACCCTGGCGTGAGGACACTATAGATAGTTTCCATATGTTTGATTGGAAGCGAGCAGCTCTGGAAAATGAAGAGCGTGAGGCTCGGCTGAGTTTGAGGCGAGCTGTGCTATTTTCAGAGGGAAATGGTGCTTAAAATGTCTGGCTTCTTACGGCTCTAAACCCTGAAATGCATGATTTGAGTGTGTGTCTGTTTGAAGTATGACCTGTGTGTGTATGTGTGTGTGAAAGAGAGAGGGAATGGATTAAAAGGACAGTGTGCAACTGATTTCATGTCCCTTTTATCCAACCTGCGTCATGGACAGACTGTGTGTGTGTGTGCGTTTATGTGTGTGTGTGTGTGTGTGTGTGTGTGTGTGTGTGTGTGTGTGTGTGTGTGTAGGCTGAGCGCTCTGGAGGCAGCAACAGACCATACAGCTGTGAGGGGAACACCTGGCACACCTCTCCCCTCTGATCCTCCCCCTCTCTGGGGCTCTTCCTCCTCTTCCTCCTTTTCATCTCCCCTGCTTTTTGGCCCACAGATTCCCCCTGTCATCCCTCTCCTCTTCCTCCTCCTCCTCCTCCTCCTCCTCAACCTCCGGCCACGCTTCCCCCCTTTCCTCTCTCAGCGGCTCATCCGTCCCCGGCTCCTCTCCCCTGTCCTGGGTGATGGTGGGTGGGTGGGGTGTTTAGGGAAGTGGGTTGTGACATGCTGCATTTCTCCCCTCTCTGTCTGTCTGTCTGTCTGTCTGTCTGTCTGTCTGTCTGCCTGTCTATCTGTCTCCCTGTCTCACACATTGCCATTAGGGACACATCCACACTTGTCCAGAGCTGTTCCTCTGTCAACACCAGTTTGCTTTTGGTATGTATGGTCAATCTCTCTCTCTCTCTCTCTCTCTCTCTCTCTCCCTCTCTTTCTCTCTAGAGTGTAATTGAGCAGAAAGAGAGGGCATTCAGCGAGGAGGTATCAGTGGTGAAGGAGTGTGTTTTAACCACGCGGTTCACAGTCATGCTTTTGGACCTCCCTCCCTAACTGCAGCATAATGGCTCAGTGTTGTGATTGTCAGTGGTGTGTGCGACCCCTTACTTTGTCTGAGTGTGTGGCAACAACCTCTGTGTCACCACCATGCACCGTGATGTATGGCCCTGTATGAGCCCCTCTCAAGCTGCTCCCTAGATAAGATCCAGAAGTGGAATGTAAAATATTGCCGCCACGGAAGATGTGTATTGTTGTTTTATTGCTTTTTATTAACTTCATTTAACTCCAATTTAAGAACATTTTACTTGACAAAAGCTCTTCTTAAAGGGGGTTTCCACTGATTTAGCAACACAAAAGCAAGTTTATTGGTCTTCTTGGAGCCCGTGAAGACAACTGCAGATGTGTAACATCAGAGAAACGGACGCCTCTATGACGTCACAAGAGTTATTTGCGGGTGTGGAAGATTACAAACTTAGAAACTAAAGCGCTCGTAGACGTCGGGCACTGGTGTGTTGAATGAACTCAAACGTCGCACAGAGGCTTTTGTTTTCATAGCTGTAGTCTTGCTCAAGCACTTGTTGTCTAAGGCAGGAAGTAGCCCTTGTGATGTCACGGAGGTCAATCCTCCTCACTTTGCACGTCTCCCCCGACAGCCACAAGCAGCTTTGTGCTTTATTCACAAGCTGGATCATAATCCACAAGCCTGATACACTGACTTTCATGCCTGATATGCCTTTTAATACACAACTCACATTTAAATGAGTTTTCCAACTTCTCTAGAGGGTTTCCACTCTTGATAATAACAATAATGACTCAGCCAAAAGTTAATATGTACCCCAAAATGTGCTTTGCTAGTACACAGTGTAATACTTTGTCATCATAGCTCACTGCTGTTGTCATCATGCACTTATCAAGTAAACTGAGTAGATAAAAGCAGGACAGAAAATACCGATTGAGCTACTCATATAATTGAAAAAAAAGCCTTCATTCTTGTATGACACTTTGTTTCCTAATTTACATGTTTTATGTACTTGGGGTTTGAAGTCTAAGCTATTAATATAACTGTGTGTTGATATTGGATAGTGAGTATGATTCACTCTCGTCCTCCTACTCCTCCTCCTCCTCTCTGTTTCTCTTCCCTCTCTATCTTCAAGCTGCATGTTATGGGTATTCACCGGTCCAGTGAGAGGAAATTCCACATGCGTAGAGTTCTGCGGTGGGTGAAAATGTTGGGGTAGACGGAGGAGCGGATCTGAGCACAGCTGGGCCTCTTTTATAGATCAGCATGAGGCCCAGCCCGCATGGCGCAATCTTAAATCATTCCATAGCATCATGGTAACGCAAGCAGCTTAGACAGTCAACAAAAAGACAAGATTTATTCATACGTAATGTAAGTAGAAGACATTGGAGATTGTAGAAACAGACCCAGTAACTGCAGAGCTGCTCAGGCTGTGTGTATGTAAGCATACACACACGCACAGAAATATAACCAACGCTTCAGAGTTTGTCATTACCAGACTTTGGCCACACCAAGTGCTTGGATGAAGCCAAAGTTTGTGACCGTCTCTTAGTAATTAGTTGACACACCTTGCTTCCTGGCTTAAAGCGTAATGGGGAATGTCAGAGGGAAAGGTTGAACAAGTTGAGCAATTGCAGTGGAATTCAAACGCCTTTCAAAGAAAAAAAACACTATTATTAGAAGGCAGCTGTCGCCTCGTCGTGGGATTCAATGTCTTTCCAGAGGCGTGTATTGCTATCATGATGTGAAGCACCAGCAGCCATGTTCAGAGGTTTTTGGAGAACAATAAGGGTTTCGCTTTGTCAAAGAACTGGGTGGGGCATGACGTCAGCGCAATTACGCTGTGGGGTCACACAGTGTGTCACGCTCGGAACTCCATTAACGCTCCGTCTTGTGACATTCCTCCACAGAGAGGCCTTATCCGCCGAGCTCGTGTGTTAGAGGGAGGAAGCGTCTCCTGACAGTGGGTGTTGATAGTCAGGCGTCTCCATCCTTATCCGTGTTATCAGGCGGGTAGATATTCACCAGCTCACACAGGTTTCCTGCTCATGACACACGTAAGCGCTGCTGCTGCTGCTGCTGCTGCTGCTGCTGCTGCTGGGAGGGATGGAGGGTCACTGAGAGGTAGCCAGAACACAGCAGGTCTTTGTAAGCTTTTGCCAACTCAAGCTGCTTTTCTCCCTGTTGTTGGACGAGCGAAGCGAAACCTGCACCAGGCGGGACCCCAGAGTCGTCACCTTGCTCCGCGCTACAGCTAAAAACAACCAGGCGCTGATGAAAGATTTTCTTTTGTACAACCGAGTGTTGACAACCGAGTGTTGTAATACACACCTCTGTGATATAGAGACGGGAGGGAAAAGCACATTTTGTAATCTTAAAACTGCAGAACCTTCATTTCATGCTTCAAGTATCTCTGTTGTCCTTTTAAATGCTATCTTCAGTCAGAGCTTCACCTGTGTAGAGTAGACCAGTCCATGCTGAATGCAACAGATTTAAAGCACCCAGCTGGCTCATGAGGAGATAGCGGTGATCACAGGCCTCACAAACAATCTCAGATAAAGCTAATGAGCCTGCGAGAGAGGTTTAACCCCGTATCTGACTCTGAAGTGAAACATCATGCTTGATTGCGTCATTTTCCTTATTTGGGTGATTCCGTATACTATCAATTTTATAGTGTGTAGTTAAGAATGGGGTTTTAGATGAATGGGGGTTGTATCATCAAAGCAGTAGGAACATTTGGTTCACGTTGGTGCTTGTTAGCTTTATCTGAGCTTGTTTGTGAGGCCTGTGAACGCGTCTATCTCCTCAAAGCAGCAGCGCACAGCAGCTTGGAGACATCAGATGGTTTTGTCCTTGAAAGCACACACGTGCATGCATACACGCAGCTGCCATCTGGGAAAAAATGCCTCACACATCATTAGCTCAGACCATACACACACACACACACACACACACACACACACACACAAATTGACATACTGACATGTAAACACAAATATGCACACAAAAGGGGGCTGAAACTGCTGTGTGACCCTCAACTTTCCGTCCAGCCACAACACACACACACACACACATTCGCATATACACAGATATCCTGCGATGGAGTGCGGTGTCATGGTAACCGTGTACTGATTTACAGGGCAGAGAGTTTGGCTCCAACCAGGGGAGAGCAGACTGTGTTACAGCTGTGTTCAAGTTCACACACACACAGAGAGAGAGAGAGAGAGAGAGAGAGAGAGAGAGAGAGAGAGAGAGCGCACAGCTGACAGGGCCTCTGTCTCCACTGAGTCTGAGAGATCTCTACTGTGTTGGAGTTTCTGTCACCACAGAACAGACACACACACACACACACCGCACAGCAAACATATTTCCAGGCAAACGGCTCATTATATTAAATTCACAGTGGTACACAGTTTTGAGGGATTTCAGTGTGTGCTTGCCATTTGCTTTCACAGCTTAAACTCTTCCCATTAAAAGCTGGAACATCAAACCTCCACAAGCACTGCAAATATTTTTCATTATAAGTGCAATGAATCAACCAAAGGAAATCACTGGCGTCATATCTATGCTTTGTATTCTAGTTCACTTCCCTATTAAGATTTGATTGTGGAAGCAAAGATGGTTGCATATGTTCCAAAGTGGTTCTTAGCCCTTTTTTTTATTTACAAATGTCTTGCCTGGATCACTATGTCCAATGAATTGTACTCATGACTTCACTGTGCCTTGTGTTATTACCGTTCTTGCTGCTTGTACTCAAAGACGAGCAGAGCACACAACGCAACGTTCACAGCACATTTCACGTCTTGTTTTTCCTCCAATGACACTGTACCTTGCGAGCGACACAAAGAGCCTATTGTCTGTTAGAGACAAAAAGATCTGTGATGACGGAGATGCATAATACATAATTCATGTTTAAAATTTAGTTTGCTATGTTTTCTATCATCCTCTCTTTCTTTCTCATCTTCCTCTTCTCAATCTGTATGTGTGTTTGCAGTCTTAAATGTATTCCAGCACAAATTGGAACACAAATAATTATTATTTGGACATTTAGACATTTTTCATATCTAATAATATCTAATCTCCATAAATCTTTGTGGAATTATTTGAAATTTAAAAGGATTTGCATTTCTTCTTCTTCTCTTGTCAGATCCCGTAGGTTTGTAGTACATTGCCTGATTGCATACCAAGTTTGTGCAGCTCTGTAACAAAATCGGACTGATTCCATTTCTCTGTGTGATAACAAACAGCACTTTAGCAGATACAGATACACACGAGGCTCTGTCTTCTCACTGCCTGTTCAAACCTTAGCAATAATCATTTTTGCGGACTGCACCGTAAAGGAAACTATGTGTGTTCCACTCAGCTGTGGGCTCTGTGGCACAGTGACCATGTAGGGAACAGCAGGATAAAAACTCAAGGCTGTCTGGACACAAAGCTCCAGCAGGCGACTGACAGACCTGTAACTCAGATTAGTCAGTAACTGCTGCCCAATTACTGAAGGTGAGAAAAAGTTCACAGCAAGGGTCACTTATTTTAGTCGCAGTAATTAATCTTGTCAACTCTCACTAATTCCACCCTTTAACAAGTCTTTTATATTACACACACTGAAGACTTAACTGTCAACTCTATCAGTCCAATCCTGCTGAAACTTATCAAGGGTGTGAAAACAGTGAGTTCCAGGAAGAGGCTCCTGTCTCATGCTGGTGCTTGGCTCGTCAGCCTTGAGGCAGGCCAGATGCCTGCATAGTCTGGGGTGTTTTTCTGGGACGGCGGCTCTGTTGCTCCACTGCTCGGAGCTGCGCTGACCTAGGTCTGAGCCAAGGTGAGCCAGGTGTAAATCAGGCATAGAAATAACCATGAACAGACAAAAGACATTTGTCAAACAAGTGTAATGGGAAACATTGAGCGCAAATGAAGCTGATTAAATTTTGGCACTTTGAATGAAGACAGGGAAGGAGAGCACTGGGTGATGTGGGAATGTTAGGAAGAATCTTAGAAATGGCGATGAGGACAAGGTGTTCATGTGATTACTTTGTTTTTATGTATGCTGTAAGGAATTCAAAATGACATCATTTCAATAAGCTGTTCTTGAAAGGTGATGTAGGTTTGTGTTTGCCAAGTAGAAGGAAAGAAAGAGTGAAGAAAAATTACTATACAGCAAAGTACACTAGCCGACACTAGCTATCACACCAGCAGGGTTATTGTTCAGGTTTATGTATGTACTTGTTTTAATCGATGAGGATAACTCAGACAACCTTTTATTATCAGCTTGTTATTGTGGATTCCAGAAAATTATCGACCAAAACACTGACAGTCATATTTAATTTTTTAAAACCCATATTCACATGATTGACATTGCGTGGAATTCACAAAAACACAGTTTATTAAAAAAAAAGACTTTTCGTTAGGATTTATTTTAAGACTTCCATACAGTAAAAAGTGAATTAAAAAGTAGCTGCAAAGAAATAAAAATCTTCAACCAAACAAATAAAACAGAGGGGGGTTCACCTTGTGTCACGTGATCAACAGGTGGCGAGGGAGGCAGCGAGTGCAGCAAAGTGACGTCATAAACACGTTGTGAACGCGGGTGGTGATCATCTCGCGCCAATTTTGGTCGTTTTTGTCTCTCCAAGTGATTTTGCACGCGTGTTAGCTCTCCGTCCTTCCCTGATAAGATCGCTTTTAACTTGAAACGAGAGTGTTTTGTCGAGTTATTTGTAACGTAAACAACCAATATGCTTTCCAGCTACGTAAGGCGCGTAAAGTCGGGTAAGAGCACAGTTAATGGCTTTGTTGTTGTTGGGTTGAATGAGGGCCGTTTGGAATGGAAAAGTGATGCTTGTTGCCAATTTTACGAGCTGCCGCCTGAGAAATGCTTAACGCGTGTGTTTGATATTTATTGAGGTTGGAGTGAGCGAATAAACGGCTAAATGAACGAGAATGTGCATGTATGGTTAGCTGGTGATGTGCAGCATTCACAGGCTGACAGTTAAGTGGAAGTCATTGATATGGTCGCTGATGCATATTGAAGATGTTTTATGTATCCTGTGATTTACATCTATGTGGAATCTTTCTCGGCACATTCTTCATTTCCTGTTATGTTTGATTAGTTTCTGGATTTCATTTCAGTCCAACAGGTCAGTTTATCACAGCTGTTCTCAAACCTGGTCCTTCTCTCCCACAGCATCTGATTAGCTTCAGCTGATGACACAGTTTTTGAAGAAACCTGCTGATTCCTGTCTAACCATAAATCGTTTGTCTTCCAGCGCTGAAGCGGTCGTTTGAGGTGGAGGAGACAGATTCGTCCACACATGCCTCGCCCCTGTCACGCCGGACCACCAACTCCCTCCGCTCGTCCACCTCCTCCACATCCAGCCAGAGGAGCTACGACCTGAGCTCCCGCAACTCTGACTACTCCTCTTCCAGAACTTCCTCCTCCGAGTCCTTCAATCCCCGCTCACCCAAGACGGGCATGAGGCGCATTGAGTTATCAGGAGGTCGTAACGCTGACGGGGCCTCCTCGCGCCGCACAGAAATGTCCATCGAGGTCTCCTCCAAACAGATAGACAGCTCGCCCAGTGCTGGAATCGCCCGCTTTGGCCTCAAGCGGCCTGAAGTCAGCCTGAGTAGTCGGAGTACTCCTCTGGACAGCTCCGCGACCCCCGTCTCCAGCTCCACAAACAGGCGGGCAGAGCTCGGCGTGACACGGCCCCACGAGCCCCCTGCACCTCCCAGGAGGATGGAAAGCCAGCTGTCCTCGGCCCCAGCTTCTAGGATCCCAGAGCCCCCTCAGAGAAGAGTAGAGCCTCCTTCCCCCAGCCTTAGTCCTGTGGATGTGGCCCCGAGGAGGCCAGAGATGCCCGTTTTCAGACAGCCGGATGCTCCGGTGCCAGGCGGCGTTGTTGAGAACAACAGCCATGCTCCTCCTGCTCCCAGTGCTCCCCTGCCTTCCCTAGGAGAGCCCAGGGTGGAGAGGATGCAGTCTCCTGTTACCGTCTCCAACGCAAGCCAACCCACAGAACGTAAGTACCTGCTCTGCTTTGCACACCCATGATGATTAACAAGCAATAAGCCATGTTATCTGTTTTTAAGTGTGTTTTATTTGAGCTCCAGTGCAATGAAATGCTGTTTAGTTGTGTCTAGGTAGGATGATGAAAGCAGCTGATGTTCTGTTCTGTACAGTACAGGTTGTGTGTACACACAAGATAATTAGTTCTGGCTAGATTTCAAGAATTTTGGTGACCCCCCCATGACCTTCTGTGGACATAGACTACAGAGCAGCTTCCATACGTTCTGCCTATCCCCCCCCCCCCCCCCTTCCCAGATGAAACCTTCTTCTCCTTTGTGATATTTAATAACATTTAGCGCAGTAGGTACATGGCTCCTGCCTCCTACTGGCTTTTCATGACTGCTACAGAGCAAACTTGGGCCCGGCGGTTTGAATTCTCTGCCTTAGACGATGACTTGTAATGTTTTTGATTAAGCTTTACATTTTGTTCTTACAACGGGCTTCAACTTTCACTTGTGCTGGTTGGGGCTGGTTGCCATGACGTGATTTACTGAGCACATTCAGAATAATCTCCTTTTTATTTGGATTCTGAAGTGTTCAGTTCATCTTGTACTGTCGTAGTTGGGTTACATTTGCTATTTTAAGCTCTAATATCAATGAGTTTAAGCTATTTTTCCTCCATGTAACATTGCAACCTTTCAGTAGAATTTCCGCCTGGTTTTGATTTCTGGTTTATTCAAAATGTCAACAGGTTTCAACAATATCTGAGACGGTTACTTTGGAAATATGTGGTTGTGTTTGTGCATGCATTTATGCTTTGGCTTCTGGACCTCTGAAGTGTCAGTTTATCTTTTCAGAGAGGCTCGTCTTTGTACTGTGTGTGTGTGTGTGTGTGTGTGTGTGTGTGTGTGTGTGTGTGTGTGTGTGTATGTGTGTATGTGTGTGCAATCTGGAGACAGCTGTGCTCACGGGCTTACTCTGGCTTACTGGTTGAGTAGTATCCAGGCGTAGGCGGCTGGGAGGTGATACATTCCAAATCTGGAAATCATAAAACTTCCTACTTAAAAATAGAAAACCCCCAATTTCCACTTTTTATGCTGCGTGTTGCCTGTCTTTAATTCTTTATGTGACCTTTCCTTCACAGATAGCCTGCAGCCGCTTTTTGTTTATCTTCGTGAGAGAAATTGTTGTCGATGTTTCTAAAAGAGAGGAAGATGTCGGGGCATCTGAAAAGAGCCTTTGTCACAGGAGCTGGGGAAAGTGAGGATCACTCAAATTATGCCACATTCGGCTCAGATTACCACTTTCTTGCTTAGTCCTGCATGAAGAGGGAGGGACGGGCCCGAAATAAGTAGGGGAGAGAGAGAGAGAGAGAGAGAGAGAGAGACATGGAGAGGGACAGAGCATGCGTGAGTTGGATGTCCTGTAAAATCCATTTACTTCTCCATTCTATTGTGGGTAAAACAGGACTGAATCTGTTTTCCATTTTGTCACACACACAAACATCAAATGACTACAGTGGCTTCTTTGTTTATTCCGTTTTGTATTCATTCTTTGCTTAATTTACACATTTAGCCTGTTCACCTCTCTATCCAGCACTCTTCTCTCTAGTGTGTGTGTGTGTGTGTGTGTGTGTGTGTGTGTGTGTGTGTGTGTGTGTGTGTGTGTGTGTGTGTGTGTGTGTGTGTGTGTGTGTGTGTGTGTGTGTGTGTGTGTGTGTGTGTGTGTGTGTGTGTGTGTGTGTGTGTGTGTGTGTGTGTGTGTGTGTGTGTGTGTGTGTGTGTGATGTAGACGTTTCTGTTGTTAAAGGGGTAATTGACTCACAACTTAAGTGTTTTAGAGCTTATAGGATATTTATCTTCCAGCTCCTGGCCTTGGTTGTCTGTCTGTGTGTGTGTTTGTGTTTGCATGTATTCTTTGTGTGCGTATGTCGTCGTACAGACTACAATATCTGGCCCGGGGTAGAGTGACTGATGAACGGGCTGATGAGCGATAAGGCGATGGTCTTTATGGCTTTAGACCTCAATGTGCTTAAATGTTACGCTCCGCTTTCTGTTCATTTGTCCGCTGTAATGATCAGCAGCTGTATTCAGTCTGGTGACGCTTCAACAGGATGTGATCTCATCTGTTGATAGAACACATTCATCCGTTCTGCTCATAGCTCATCTTCATTTCCTGTTCCATGCCTTGAGCTTCATTTAGTGCTACATGTTATTAATCCAGCGACCTTCTAAGTGAATCCTCTTTTGTAATGTATAACATGAAGTGTAGGAGCGTGCATCTCTCATTGACTGTGGCTCACACTTGAAGTAGCCAAACCCTTAATTAGTAGAGTTGGACGCCTCCATCTTGGTGGACTTTGGTCTACCAGTGTGTACCAGTGTTCTGTTGTATGAATCGCCTACAAATGCAAAGTTGCGTTCCTCTTTTAGTGTCAAACATTCTTCCGCTCTTTGGGACACAAAGCCAAATCTCAGACCCAAATACTAACAATTTCAATTCAACTATATATCTTGCATTGCTGATAAATAGATTGAATTCTCCATTATAAGAGCACAACTCCCTGTTAGTATAAGGTGTGTATTTGTGTCATAAAGCATTTGCAAGGTGGCACACGATACTTTCAACACCAGGCTTTCAACAAAACCCCATTGCCAATGCCATCCGCCCACTCCCTCTCATTATGGACTCTGACCTCCGTCCAACCACAGGAAGGAACTTAAGCAATTCCTTGTGATTTACTCACCCAGAAGTAGCTTTTAAGTGCAGGAGAAGGGAACTTGCAAATTAAATCCATCCACTATATACAACAGGGAAGTGCAGTTAAAATACTTAGTATGTCTAGCACGTTGTGGTGTATTGTTTATGAGAAAGGGGGGAAATAAGGTCACAAAATGCCACTCTTTGTCACTTCACTTATCTAGGACAATAACTAGATGGTCCAGGATGAATGAAAGCTGAGAGGTCAGCATTATGTAATCACCGGCCTATCATTGTTGTGCCTGGACTCTGTTTGTCTTCAGAGGAGTCGGTGATGAAATTAGGCTTGAAGCTAAATGTGCTGTAGGTTTCCATGATGGCTTGTTATCTTATGATTGCTTGAGTCTTGTGTGTGTGTTGACCTGCTTTACCTCCATATTAGGACAGAATTCATGTCTTTAATACAAACATAAAAGCCTTTTGATAACCCGCCTGGGACTTGGCTCGAAAGAAGGACTTGTGCATGTCACAAGGGAGGCTGGTCTTGCTGATAAATGATCTGCAAACGCACAATGTCTGCACTCCCATGTTGTAGCACAGAGAATTGGACACCCAATGTGTGCCTGACTTTAATTTGACTAATTGGTTTTAACGTAATGCAGCACTGGTCAATAAAAGTTTGTACAGACGGCAGAGCATTTGTTTGTTTTATGTTCTTTTCATCTGTACCATGAGCACGGAATGACTCAGCTGTGACTCATGACACTGTTATGTTTGACGTGCTGCAGCTTGGTATTGTGGCATGAATGAAGTCATGAAGACACAAGAGTGGCTTTGATCTATGTCTGTAACAAATTCTTTAAAAATATATGTTCAGTCTTTGTTTATCATATCAAGTTTTGACAATTCAATTACATACGTCCAATAATGCGATGTTTTATTTAGAACTCTTTTCGCCCACTGTACTTTTCAAATAATATTCACAACAATTTCTTGAAGACATTTTAATAGTATATCATACAACAATATTTCATAAAAAAAAACATACATTTGTTTTTGCTCAAACCGAAGCTCTATTTGCTCTCAGAAACACTTTGTCAGAGACCAGAAAGTATAAGTACGTGGTCGCAGCTCCCAGTAGTTCATCATAGATATACAGTAGTTGTATCTTAAACACTAATCCACAAACTCGTACCGCAATTAATTCCATCCCATTGGAAAATGATGCATCACAGGTTTTCTCAGTTCTTCCGGTTCTCTTCAGGCATGCCTTGCACTATTACACTGTTCTATACAAATCGACCTTAACATGTCTGAAAAATTGATTGAAAAACAAAAACAGATTGCAAATGTTGAGCTTTGAAGATATTTCTCCAAGGCAAAATGTACAAATTAAAGCTAATTTCAAAGAGTGATTTAAGATTCAAATATAGGCTTGTTCTCTGTCAAGATTGTAGGCAATTCTTGTAAAGGCAGACTAGACTAGAATGATACAAATGAGGTAATGGCTCGTTTCAAAACCATACACAAGGAAGCAAAGCAAAAAACAAACGGCACTATGGAGGGACATAAGTGAGAAATCATTGTTGTGCATCATGAGCAAAACAGAGAAAAGTGTGATTTCCTGAAGGTCATTAAACTATTATAGAGGTATGATCACCGAGATTTCTTGGTTTAGGCGATTATGCACTCACTGCAGACTGATGGCACTGGATGGAATTGTGTTCTTTCGTCCCTTTGTTTTCCAAGAAACTTTCATCTGATTCTTATTAACTGTCTGCAGCTTAACTGTCTGCAATATCTCACTACATTATGTCATCATTGCCAGACTGGAGTGGATGCAATAACCCTTTGGTCCTTGAGTATGAATCGTGCTTGGACTCCTTCAGCCATTGTCAAACCAGACTGGTACTCATACACGTCATAGTACAAGTTCTCAGAATCATTGGCTCTCTGGAATTTAGTGACCCACTGCCACTGCCACCATTCATAATCGTCTGCAGCTTTCTGTGCAGAGGAGTAAAACCCAACCCAGGCCCCGGTGAACTCTGACCCCCACTCACTGAAAGACTGCTTAATATGTAAGCGAGCACAAGCTTTGCCATTTCTTACACAGAGCTGCAGTCTTGCATCATGGCCTCTTACTTGGACTTGTCCAGGGTTGCAAAACTCATCGCCTCGGCTTATTTCCTCACCAGGTGCTTTCCAGAGGCAGCACCACCTCTTGGCCCCATGCAGCCTCACTTGAAGACCGGGGTTCAGCTGTACTGAGGTGTCATAACTGCCTGATGCTACATCAATTGCCTCAGAAAACATGGATTCCTGGTCGTTGTTATTCTTGAACAGAACTACCATTACACCCTGGTTTAGGATACTATGAGGAACATTAGTCCAAACCATCCTAGCTTTCCCTTTAAGGCCAGTCATCACTTTAAGATTCATCTCATTCCTCTGATCCCAATAGGAGTGATGTTGCACAGTGTCTGGAATGTCAATGGCAATGTGATTCCGTTTCTTCACTGGAATGTTGACAACATGAGGTCGTGCTGTACCACGGTGAGCTCTATTGTTGTCTTGGCCAGGCTGGACACTGCAGAGCACAATCAACAGCAGCAGTCCAAGTTTAGCAAGGTTACCCAAACTATTACTAAGCTGTTCCAGTTGTGAATCCCCAATTTGACTCCCAAAGTCGTCTCTGAGTTCTGACAGAGGGTTCCTTTGGTTTCCTATGGCAAACTCTCGCATCTCTCTCAAGAGGTTGTTGCTGATCTCGTAGGTATTTGCAAGATCGTAACCTGTCCCCAAATTTTGTTGAACCATGAAATGCTGTGTGATGTACACTCTGTCTATCCTCTGACCTTGCGAACGAGCATTATTTGTGACCCTTACTATGATCCGGTCCCTGTTGCTCTCTTCAGAACCCACCAGGCTGTGATGGGGGTGGGTGATGTATGATGGAAGTGGTATGTCTGTCCTCTGGTGAAGGTTCCCACCTGTGAAGTATGTGCCGTTCGCTTGCAGTTGGGGCAGCACCCGCTCAAAGTTGCCATAATAGTGCCATCCGTAATCTCCTCTGTTTGGGTCAAAGGTCATCCATATGACATCATTATTGTCAATGTCAATGGTGTTGGAAAACCAGTGGAGCAGGAGAAGGCTGTGCTTGGGTACGGATCGGCCGATCTTGATCTTCTTCAGATCATTGATGGTATTAAGCCGCTTGATAGCTGACACAGAGGTCAGAGCGAGGAACAGGGTCAAACAGCAAATCACCTTTCTTCCCGACATCTTCACCATTCTGTATGGATATTTAAAAAAAATGTTCCATTAATAAATGATCTTTTGATTACAATAGAAGAGGCACACATTTGGTGTTTCTATCGTTCATACTCCCCCTGGTGTTTTGTTCCCTTCATTACATCACATTACATTACAAGCATTTAGCAGACTTACATTACATAACCACCCATTACAGAGGGGGGAGCAGTTGGGGGTTCGGTGCCTTGCTCAGGGGCACCTCGGCAGGGACTCGAGCCGGCGACCGTCTAGTTCCCAAGCGGAAGCTCTACCGACCGAGCTACTGCCGCCCCACCTTCACCACAGCCCTGCTCTTTAAAAAGTACCCTGTCCGGTTTATGTGTGGTCATGTTATCATTATCATTCATGATGCGTTAACATTCATGAAGTCATTCTGGTGTGTGTGTGTGTGTGTGTGTGTGTGTGTGTGTGTGTGTGTGTGTGTGTGTGTGTGTGTGTGTGTGTGTGTGTGTGTGTGTGTGTGTGTGTGTGTGTGTGTGTGTGTGTGTGTGTGTGTGTGTGTGTGTGTGTGTGTGTGTGTGTGTGTGTGTGTGTGTGAGAGAATCAATACATTGTGTGAGCTTCTCAATACATGACTCCAATCTTTCGTTAAGCTGTAACCATTTAATGTCTTATCTGTAAATAGATCTATTTGCTCACGTCCGGGACTACATCGACCTGGCAGTCTTTCTTGTTTGTCAAACAAAACAAACATTTAACATGATTCAGTTCAGTCGAGCCTCAAAGAACTTAGCTTCACCGTGCTCCACACAAATGATTTTGAGTATTAGTAAGCTAAATATTAATGAACAAAGACGAACAAACTTACTTGTGTTGCTCTGCTTCCTATCTCCAGGAGTCGTTGTCCTTTGGTTACGTTTTGTTGATAGTGAAACCTAAGTGATCCTCCCTCCTCCACTGTTGCACGTCTCCATGTGCCAGCAGGGGGAGCTGTCACACAGGGCATTCAGGCTTCACACACATGGCTGTACTAGTTGTTGCATTTGTAACAACTGGGAATCAATGATGACAATTAAAGGCCATTATGGTTTATAGTGGGAATACATGTTGATCACGTGTGTGGTTGTCTGTATACACACAAATCAATTGTGTATTTAAGGTGTAAAACTGTTCTGATCTGCAGACAGGCTGTGTGCAACTTTAAGTTTACTATAAGTCCTCCAGCACAAGAAAGTAGTGTGTCCATCTTTCCCACAGAAATGAATTCATGTCACACACACACACACACACACACACACACACACACACACACACACACACACACACACACACACAGACACACACACAGACACACAGACCCACCAGCGTTACCATTGTTTCCTCTATGGAAGCTTTCGTTTTCCCTTTGGGCAAATGGGAAATATTGAAATAATAGAGCAGTGAAAAACACACAAAGGAAACATTTAGTTTCCTGTGGTCCACTCCCACATCTTTCACATGGGTAGCACGAGGGCATCATGCAAATGATTCTGTATATTGCTGTAGTGCTCTGTGTGCCTTTTGTGTCTTTTTTGTTATCTGTGGTTTTCTAAAACCTCCACATGTGACATGTAAGGCAGATTTTAAAAACCCCATAAATGCTGGTAAATGGCACATACCTCAGTTTACCCTTGCTCTGCACATTCCTCAGAGGAAAGAGGCCAACTGCAGAATAATGTGCCCAGTGAGTCCTGATGCTTCTATCCATCATGTGTTGGTGTTATGAAAGAGCGGTCCAGCAGCAAGGAATACTGCCCAGGGTCATGCAGGCGACCCTTACACTCTGCCTGCCAATGCATGACATCGTCTCAGCTCGGCGTTTCCCCAAAAACGTCAGTGGTGGAGCCCCCTTTGCTTTTCTGCATCCCTGTCCCCTCACTATTAAAGAAGCATGACGTGTGTTTGTTTGAACACATGATGGTTGCCTCACTCTGCAAGCATGCTGGGCTCACCTGGGCCTCGGTGTGTTTACAGATAAATGGTGATTGTATGCATTAATAACACCTGTACAGTCTGGCTACTATCGGCTCACAGGCTTGTGTGGCTGACATGGATTGAGTTAAAGATTGTGTAGCAGTAAAGGGCAACAAAGTTTGACGCTTGAAGCCCTGGGGCGCTCTGAAAGAAAAGCTAAAAAGAGATTAAAGCAGAGAGACGGGCATGAGTTATTATCAGGACACAAAGAGGGAAAGGCCCTGGAGAGGTGGGGGTGTGGGAAAGAGGCAGAAGGAAAGTGTTCTGATCTGAAAAGTGAATCTTGGCCCCTTTCCATTAATGGCATAGACTATAAAACGTCTTTTTAGAGTACAGAGCAGCTTTTTTTTACTCTTTTTCTCACTTGAACTACTCACAGATGAGGCTGCTGAATCAGAGATGTTAATCATTGCTTCACATTTCAGTGGAAAAAGCAAGTTAACTACAGGTTATGCCTCCTCATTTTATCTTTCACTTCCCTGGATCCTGGCTGCTCTTTCCCTGATGTTGTAAATGTGGGAGTAAGGGGGAGGAGGGAGTAGGATGGTGCTTAGGGAGAACCCTATATAGCAATAGCTGCGTCACCGTACAGTATTGCTCAATAAACGACAATCTATCTGTTCTCCTGCTCCACACTGGGGTCCTGTTTGCTGGCAAGCACACGGAAATGCGGGGAGTCGATTAAAAAAACAACATGCATGAGTCCTGCAAAATCTCTAGACACTCTCGGTTGATCTAGTTATGAAACTGCAGTGTAAACACAAGGCTTTTATGGGAGCAATAAAGTGGACTTTCATAGGAGGGGGAAGTGAAAAGAAGGAAGGCAGAGAGTGAACATTTTGAAGACAGGTGGGCTTTTAGTTTGGAGAGATATAAGGTTTCTTACATTGTAAAACTTAAGTTCAAGCACCGTTGATGTGAACTCCATGTTTGGTCAAAACCTGGTGTTGATCATACGGAACCTTAACAACCATTCTGTCTTAACGACGAGTGTCAGCGGGAGGTTAGGGTCAGGGCTCTAAGGTCCCAGGTGAGTGCTTCATGTTAGGTAGTATTTTAAAGGCCTGTAATGTTGCTGAAGATGAGGCAGATGGACATAGTAAGAATTCTAGACGAGGTATAGCGAGATGGAGAGAGACTCTTAGTGACATGGAACAAAAGTGCCTTCCCAGACGTTTTGGCGTGTTGTCTTTCCAGAAACAGGACTTTTCATCTTGAGGAATGCAGGTGGATGTGTAAAGAGTTCAGTCGAGTATATAATTACACTTCCTGTGAGTCTGCAGACAGCTGGTCCCTCTGCTCTTTAATCAAGCAGAGATACATTCTCCAGAAGAACAGTAATCAGGCAAAGTAATTGGTTTGCTGTCAGGTTTTTAAACACGAAGGTGAAGGTCTAAGTGTTCCACAAGCATTCACCTACTAACAAGATGCTTATCGTTTGGAGTTATTTTGCCGTTCGTCTCCGTTATCGTACCCTGAGCGTCATTGTTTTCTTCTTCGGCCCCTGTTGAACAGTTCTGGATAAAGGTTGTTCTATTTACGGCTCAATATGTCTTTGTGTTGCAGTATTCATCCTAAAAATTCATCCTCTTCTTGCCACCAGCTCTCTGTCAATAGAGATTCTTTGACTGCAGTCGCACCAAGCCGTGTTCCATTCCTATATCCTTCTAAGGAAAGCTGTGATTTCATGTTTGGAGGTTGCGTCGTGGAGCTTCGTACGTTTCCCCCAGACGCTGCGCTCCTGATTTACGGAGCTCACTGATATTCCAAAAATGTTGATCTTCCGGGTTTTGTAAGAGAAACAACGGCAAAGGTTATCTGAGCAATAAGCTTGTTCTGATCGGTTGTCTCTCAGGTGTGTGTGTGTGTGTGTGTGTGTGTGTGTGTGTGTGTGTGTGTGTGTGTGTGTGTGTGTGTGTGTGTGTGTGTGTGTGTGTGTGTGTGTGTGTGTGTGTGTGTGTGTGTGTGTGTGTGTGTGTGTGTGTGTGTGTGTGTGTGTGTGTGTGTGTGTGTGTGTGTGTGTGTGTGTGTGTGTGTGTGCGATGAATGCAGAGCCAGAGGAGCAGATGAAAGGGTCAGGCCAGGTAACAGCGGCCGTAAATAAGCTCTGGGGTTTAAAAGGACGTGTAGCAGACCGACTACACACAGTGATGCAAGCACACACACAGTATCTCACTCTGCTTCATCTCTTCCACGTAATCACACATCTCCCTCTTCTCAGTCTGTTTCCTTACCCAGTGTGTAAAGTGTTCACATTTGCCCACACTTGTGTTTTTCTTGTTTCTTTATTTCGCTTCTCCACTTTCTCTGCTAAAGATCACTTTTCTGCTCATAATGTTCTGAGGAGAGGGGGCGTTAGAGGAAGTGGGCGTGTCTTGCTCTGGTACATTGTGTGTCACGTGACTGGATCGGGTGGGAGGGGCAGCCAGGCAGGCAGGCAGACAGACAGACAGGCAGGCAGGCAGGCAGGGAGTTCCACAGCCAGCAGAGTTTGGCCTCTCACTGGAGCACTGAACTTCGGCAAGGGACGATTCACACGCACGCACACGTAACACACGGTGAGTGTTCGCATACTGGGCTGTGTGAGTGTGTGTGTGTGTGTGTGTGTGTGTGTATATGTATGCATATGTGTTTTTTCAAAGCAAGATCTTGGAAGGAGAGGGACTGCGTTGTATTCTATCACTATTCCTCCATTGTCCTGTTCTTTCTTTGCATGGCTATCAGTGTCTTTGTATACTTGAACACTCTCCTCTGAATTCACGAGGTCTGTTGTCTGTCTGTATGTGTGTGTGTGTCATTTTCCTCCCTTTTCTTTTAGAGTTTCAGTTCAGTTGTATTGATATTTTTAGATGCAAGGAAAACTTGTTCATTTGGTGAGAAGCTGCTGAAGCTGCTGCTCCATTTGTTCTCCACTTCTGCTTTGATTGCTTCTTTTAATGGGTTTCTCATTTGCGTGTATGGGGAATTAGCATTGCATTAGCATTGTCTTGTCTCTGCAAACCATCTGCCCTTGCATGTGTTAGCACGGACACACACACACACACACACACACACAGAGGGATGTTTCAGTTCACACTCTGTTTAAAACTAACTTTTGTGTTTTTCTTCTGACATTATCCACACTTGGGATATAGTTTAACTCTTTGACAGTCAACCATTACCACAGTGTGTGTGTGAGAGAGAGAGAGAGAGAGAGATTGGAGCAATTGTAGTGGGCTTTCCAGTGCACAAAAGAGAATGTTGAATCAAATCAGTTGTTATTCCCTATTGTGTTCTTTCTACTTTGAGCTTGTTGACTTTATTTTAGCTGGACTTTATTTTCCTCTTCTTTTGCACGTTGTGAGAGCGATGGTCTCTGGTCAAACTGTCCATGTGACACCCTGGGGACTTAAGTATGGCCTCTGCATTGTGTCCACTGGGCTTTGTTGTCTCGGGTCGACCTGAGGAATTCAAGACATAGCTCTGTCTGCGTGTCTCGTATCGCTGGAGAACGGCAACCACTCGTCACCTTTTGAGAAAGTCAGCCGCCTCTGGTTTGCCGTGTGTGTGTGTGTGTGTGTGTGTGTGTGTGTGTGTGTGTGTGTGTGTGTGTGTGTGTGTGTGTGTGTGTGTGTGTGTGTGTGTGTGTGTGTGTGTGTGTGTGTGTGTGTGTGTGTGTGTGTGTGTGTGTGTGTGTGTGTGTGTGTGATACACACAGTCAGACTTTTTGAAAGGAGCTCTGTTGTGGCCCCTGCTCATTGCCAGGCGAGAACAGACAGTGGCCTGTGATAAAACACTGAAAAGGTCATCATCACCTTCTGTTCGCGTCGGCATGTTTGTGTGTGTGTGTGTGCGCATCGTGAGTCAGCGAAGTCGGCGCAGTAAGAGGATCAATCTGCTGAAACGTTTGGCGTCATAACTCTGGAACGCAATTGATTCAGTGACTGTAATCTGAGCTGTGTCATCGATAAGGTTTCATCCCTGTGGCTCTCTACATGCTCTAGATTCTTAGAATAGCGAGGATGAGTTCTTAGTTTGTGTGTGTGTGTGTGTGTGGAGGGGGGATGCTTTTTTCTTTTCTAGCTTGTTATGTGCTTTCACTGCACCTTAACACTTGAGAGGACATTTTGAAAAATGTGTAAAAGTTTATGATGATTCCATGACTCCAGCATTCTGATCATGACTCAACCAACCACCAAGAAGTCAGAGAACAGAGAGGAGGAAGATGGGTGGGCACAGACCACATGTGAAGAAGCCGAGTGCAGCTGATAAGAAACGGTGGGAGATGGTTAACACAGACTCAAACTCAAAAGCACGGTGGAAAACGGGGAACTCCAGGACACCAGAGTTCACCCAGTCCTCTGGAGACGTCATGACGTCATTGTTGTTGCTTTGCTAAGTTTGATGATGTCACTGTCGTCTATAAGTACGTTAGACTGCAGTTACATCAGGGCTCGTCAGCCAAACGCCGAAGAAGCAGGGCTGTCCCTTTTCATAGCGCCAACGTGCCGACCGGCCTCCAACACTAACATCAAATATGTGCTCCAACAACGGTAAACAACATCTCAGCTACTGTTTATTGGATTTAAGAGAAAGAGCTTGATGCATGAACTAAGTAAATTCACAGTGATATAGTTTGGTCCTGGGCAATTGCCACCTTCAGGTAGTGTCAACTATTGTACAACTTGTGCTTTGTATGTGGGTCAGTCACAGCCTATAAATACTGCTCTAATGTGTGTGTGGATAGGACCAGAGTAAGGGGGGGGGGGTGTGTGTGTATCACATAAGAACACATGCAATGGATTTTTTAGAGTTTGTCTAAGAGCCTGCCCATGTTATGTATGAGTCCACACACACACACACACACACACACACACACACACACACACACACACACACACACACACACACACACACACACACACACACACACACACACACACACACACACACACACACACACACACACACACACACACACACACACACACAGCTCAACATGTTATGGTCATAGGAGACCTTAAGCCTCACATGCAGATCTGAAGAGACAACGTGGATCATAGATCAAAAGTGTTCAGCCTGTTTGTTACATGCAGTATGGATAAATATGTGTGTGTGCTATATAAATGTCATACTGGCTTTAGTAATGTGGCTGATTCCTGTAGTTGAAGCATTGACCCGCACGATCAGTCACTGAAAGCTGATCCATGTAATATGACAATCTCTAACGCACACACACCTGTTTTCAGTTCAGAGTAATACCTTATGTTGTCTTGTTTGATCCCAGCTATGAGCTCATAGTATGATAGTGTATTACACACACACACAACCCATGATACTACAGTTACATGTAAAACGTACTGTACTTCCTCTATGAAAATCAAAGCAAGAACATAAACGCCTCCATTTTACATTACATGTTCAAGGATCTCCTGAAAGTGTGCTAGCTACTATCAAGGCATATATTGTATCATCATCACCTCGGTTAAGTAGATATGCCTATACCTGAGGGCAGAGGCCAGATTCCTGAGCCCTGCAGACCCACGCTGCCGTCGATCAACCGCTTCACTGATACACTTTGACCTGAGCACTTAGACGGAGCAGGACACAGGCTAACAACCGCAACCTGGCTAACAACATCATCACCTCTCTTAGTGAGCACGTAGCTTCACAGCCCATTACTCTCTCAACACTTTGGTTCAAGTTCCAGATTATCTTTTAACTTTTGAGCTTGAGTATTTCTTTGTTAGTCTTTAGAAATGTCTTTAGAAATGTGTCATTTGCAATTATTATAGTAATATAGTGGAAATCAAATTATATGTAGGAAGTTCTGATAGAAATCAAACAATAAGACTAAACCCCAGAGCCTAGAAAGACAACAACGCTGTTGTGCGCCACCACACTGAAGAGAGGATACATTCCACTGGCAGTCTAGACCAACCTGTGGGTTTCTACTGTCATTACTGCGATTTACAAACATTCCTCAAGTATCTGCAAAGACACTCTGGCTGCTGAGGCTGTTTGCAGTGACGTGGATACAGGATGAGTCTCATTAATTGTATTTGCCACCAAAGTTAGTGCAGATGAACGTGCTCGCGGTTGGCAGGTAGAGTGTCGTACTTACACATACAAGAATACAATGAAAATACACAACACACACACACGTCCAGAGGCAGGTGACCCAGTGTGTCGGTTGGGCCCTGCAGGGGTCAGATGTCACATATCTCCACAGAGCTGAATGAAGAAGACTCTGGGAACTGGGCCTTGCTATACAAACACTCTGACTTTAATAACACAACGGACCGTGTTTGCACTGCCACCACTCCAATTTCCCTTTTTTATTGGGGGGATTAACTATCCGGGGGTGGGAAAACGAGTGTGTACGTGTGTGTTTATGTCCCTGTGCTAAGAACCCAAGTGGTCTGGGGCAACTAATTGATTCTGTGCTGCAGGGATGTTTGGAACCCCCAGTTCAAAGTCATTTAACAGTCACATGTAGTTTATTGTATCTACATGAGGGTCTCAGCTGTTTGTGCCATCTGTGCCTTCCGCTCAGGGGAAATCAGCCAGAAAAAAAACAAACCAGAACATCAGCCTAAATCAGAGTGGAGAGGCCTCCCACAAAGAGAATAAGATCAGCAACTGCCCCCGCACTTCAGAGGAAGCATCCGGGTCAACATCAAAACAAATCCAGCTATGTTTCGATGAGCTCAGACCCACAAACCCACTTTCTCTTGTCTGGGAATGTAAATAAAGAACAAAAGGAGCAGATGTTTGTTAAATGGGCTCATAAAATGGCTTTTAGAGCAAAGTAACCATTTCATTGGTTCAAGTGTGTTTGACATGGAGCTTGAGAGTTAAATAGTGCAATAACTTCACCATCAACACGCCCAAATCCACACATCCTAAAGAGCGGATCGCTAACAAAACTGTGAGATGTGTGTGTATGGATTCAGTTGCAAGCCTCATTCTTCTAAATATGAGTTTGTTTTGGTCCCACGTTTGCTGCGATGGCTTCACCCTGGATTCCTCTCTTTGCGATTACCCCGAGTTTGCACAGCGGGTCAAACCGCCGGTGCGTCACGAGGTCCCCAACCTCTAAGTAACTGCTTTCTGACCTAAACTGGGAACGTGACCTCTGACCTGTTCGCCACGCCGTCGAGATCAACACCCTGGGCGGCTGGAGCACGGCTCTGTGGCTCTGACCGCATCTACACTAAACATAGATGACACAGACACAGAGTTCTTCATATTTCTTCATAGTTTGGGTGGCTGTGAATAGACTGTGGACTGACATGTTAAACTGGTTTCCACTGCATTTACAGGCCATTGTGAGGGTCTGTGTGTAGTTAGTGAGGAATGCCCCAGGCCCA
Organism: Genypterus blacodes; assembly: GCF_046128005.1. NCBI lineage: Eukaryota > Metazoa > Chordata > Actinopteri > Ophidiiformes > Ophidiidae > Genypterus > Genypterus blacodes. Next base: position 420,489 of record NW_027467176.1, on the reverse strand, counting down.
AAAGAATAAATCACAAACTCCATTCCTATTCACCCCCCCGCCCCCCACACACACACACACACACACACACACACACCTCCTCCACTCCATACTTCTTCCTTTGTCCTCCTCTCTTTGACCTTATCTTTGCACCTCCTTCCTACTGGACGACGCTCTCTTCCTTTTAGCCTCACGTCTTCCTTCTCTTGTCTACATCTCTCCTTCAGCTCCTCACTTTATTCCCCCTGTTCTCCTGTCTCGTTCTCTTCTCCCCTCCCACATGCTTTGTGGTAGAGGAGACTGCGGGCCGTATTTACAAAAAAGCAAAGCAATCTGATACCGCTGGCAATACTAAAAAAAAAAAAGAAAAAAAGAAGGTTCTTTGTGCCTGTAATTGAAAACAGGATTAGAAGTTCAGTGACTCATTCTGTGCTTTCCAATTTGAAACTGATTGTGCTCGTTCCCCAAAAAAGACACTTTCAAAGAACCTCCAAAGAAATGAAAATATAGAAGTATAAAAATGTGTACAGAGCACCGTAGGATCATTTCTCTTTGTGTTTGCTTGTGCGTCTCTTCTCATAAATGTGTGTTACCGTGCCAGGTGAGCGCTTTGACTGGTGTGACTTCTTGCCAGGCTTATGTTGGGTTGGGCATTTTGCACATGGAGGTCAAATGTCTCCTTTAAGCTTTATAGGGCCCTGCTCCAGTTGGCCATGTCCAGACACCTGTGTTTACTGGCGTAGAACCACTAGACTTCTCCAGGCCTTTGGCAGGACATAATGTAAGACCTTGAGGTAGTGAACACGTGTGTGAACACCGCCTCGCTCAGTGGAACCAGACGTCCTGTAGGTTCAAACACGTTGACGGAGTACGCTTCACTCACAGTTTGACATTCTTGCATCGACTTTTGTCTGTGTGAATTTGTAGCCTAGTGGATTTGATGACAGAAGCCTTAGGTTGTTTACTACCTGTAGAGAAAGTGATTTATCTGTGTTGAGCAGGGTTTCCCACAATAGAGGCCGAGGACTTGGCAAAGCAAGGGGCTGCGTTCCTTTTGTTGGCTGTGCGTTTGCCAAGTAGTTTGTAATGTTTTGCCACAGTATTGACCCGGGCCCATTGGCAGTGGGCTTTCCACAGGGACGGTTACGAGGCTTTAGAAGACGCTTTGCTTCTTCTGTCACGGGAAACGAGTCGATTAAGATGCAGGATAGACATCACAGCTGTTTAAGTCTCTAAGCATTGATGAGATTAGCCTGTGTGTATCATTTCTTATAGAGGCCATACAGCTTTTTAAAACAATAGTCCGAGACATATCCACTCGCAGTGCCTCAAACATAATGCAAGGTGTGTATTCTCATCTAATACTAGGCGCAGGAGCACACAGCTTTTTATTCATTCTACACTTTAGTGGGGAAAGGGACCAAAGCTGCTATCGGCCTTTAAACCTATTCTGATCACAAAGATATACTACATGCAGAGGGAATGTTTGGCTTTGAGACAGTGTGGATCTCTGGATTGAACAAAAGAGCATGTGACCTGTCAAAGAAGAGAGATGATGGTCATATATTTAACTGTTCGGCTGAAGTAGCTCCTGTCCGCAGATGTTAAAGTACCTTGAGGATGATGTAGTGTATTAGTTTGTTTATCCGCTCTATGATGCTGGACTGTCTGCCAACTTTGGTGAAGCCCATTTTGGAGCCTTGCCTGTATTGTGGAAGGCCCTGATAAGCATCTCAGGTTAGATCAGAGGGCAGGAGGAGGAAGGTGAAGGAACGGTTTGAGGCATTGGTTATATACAGTAAGTGTAGGGTAGAGAGATGTGACAAGAGATCAACCTCTAACAAGCCAGAGAGGAGAGGAAGGTGGTGAAGGGAAGAGGAAGATAGGGGGGGGATCATGACGATGAGGGATTAAGACATAGAGAAGGAGAGGCAGACAGGATGGATGTGGAGAGGAAAGGGTGAGGTTAGGAGTGAGCCTGAGGCGGAGGTGTGGGAACACGGAGACAGCAGAGGTGGAGGGAGGGCGGGCAGGCGGGCAGGCAGGCAGGCAGGCAGGCAGGCAGGCAGGCAGGCAGGCAGGCAGGCAGGCAGTAAGTTGCTGACTGATTTCTGGAACAGGATGGGGAAGTGGTGAAGGAGGCCAGGAGAGCCGCTTCCATAGGTGGGTCTGTATGAGAGAGAGAGAGACACACACACACACACACACACACACACACACACACACACACACACACACACACACACACACACACACACACACACACACACACACACACACACACACACACACACACACACAATGGAACACTTCATAAATGTAAACCCTAATGTTGAATTAGTGTAAAGTGTGTTGACTTGAGAATGATTCAAGTTTCCTAGCAGCAGTTGTGCGTCTGGTGTGTGTGTGTGAGAGATAAAGGGAATACAATTGATTCGTTGTCTGGATGTTCTTGTCTTTGTGTTCGGCCAAATGTTGGGGAGTTGAATTTGTGACTTTGCTGGAATCCAATAGTTGTAAACTATGTGAGTGTGTGTGTCTTATGGTCAGGTATGTGATGAAGAAAGAAAAGCAGAGTGGGTGCAAGGTCGTAGCACCCTGTGTGTGTGTGTGTGTGTGTGTGTGTGTGTGTGTGTGTGTGTGTGTGTGTGTGTGTGTGTGTGTGTGTGTGTGTGTGTGTGTGTGTGTGTGTGTGTGTGTGTGTGTGTGTGTGTGTGTGTGTGTGTGTGTGTGTGTGTGTGTGTGTGTGTGTGTGTGTGTGGAGCCTGGCTGGCTGGATGAGTGGATCAGGTTTCAGCCTCAGCAATCTCTTTTCCACTCTGGCATCAACAGGACAGTAACACTGAATTGGGGGTGGAGAGGAGGAGGGGGGGGACATGAGGCCTTGTTGAGGGGTAGCTGCTACACACACACTCTACAACCAGTGTGTTACTGTGTATGTGAATGCTTAACCTGCACATTGTTGAGCAGAGGCACTTCCTGCATGCATACCTGTTCCCCACTTCTCAGACCGAGCCCATTAAAGGTTAGAAGCGCGACTACTGAAAGACATCAGGGCATCAGGGAAAGGCTCAGTCAATCAGTCAGTCTATCAAAACAAAGACACGGCTCCCCTCCTCCCAAACGAAGACTTACTGAGCAGAACTGAGCACATTCTCTAATGGCTCTCTGTTGAGTCAGAAGGCTGTGCTGCCGTCTCCTCCGCCTGTCCTGAGGTGTTTTTTAAAGGTGTGTGTGTGCTTGTGTCTTAGTATCAAGATGCAGAATTAAACAACCAAACTTCCGTTCCATTTCCCCTGCAGGTGCATGCAAATACTTCCAGCAGGTTGGCAGGTTGTTTTTTTCCCATACACATTGGAATTCTTTGAGTGCTGCTGTTTACCGCTGTCACCATGGCTACAAGCACTCTCATCCTCTAACCGCTGCTTTTGCTCTTCCTCAGGTCCAGAGGTGATCCCCCCTTACAGCAGCAGCACCATGTCGGAGGCAGCTGTGGCTGATGCAGTGATGCCCGCCCCGCCTGTAGGTGGCCCGTACGTGGAGAAGGCCGGCGGCCCGGCGCTGGACTTCAGTTACGTGGGCATCGACGCCATCCTGGAGCAGATGAGGAGAAAAGCAATGAAGCAGGGGTTTGAACTCAACATCATGGTTGTGGGTAAGTAAGCGGTGGGCGCAGTGTGTGTGTACAATTCTCAGAAATACGTCTTCCAGAATGTCTTCCATCCAGCACAGGCGTCTCCCTAATCCATTCAGCACAGTTGCCTCTGAGCAAGGAGGTCGTAGGGTTAAATGCCCACATACATGACTGGATGGTGTGGGTTTGGTCTTGATTGACACATCTGCCTGTTGCCGACTGTACTGGAAAGCTACAAGCACATGAATAACAGTAATTTAGAGTGAAAGTAGAGCATTTGTGATCTTGTTGAGTTCTCTTTTATAAGTGTGTTTGCTGTAACACATCCTGTGATTCAGCTCTCACTCTCTCTCTCTCTCTAATCACGCCTCGCCAGAAGATGAAGCCCTCAAAGTCGTTTTAATAAGCGGCTACACACAAGTCGGGCTTAAAATTCTGTGCCCTCATCACTGTGATCAGACAACCTTCACACAGGATAACCACACACACACACACACACACACACACACACACACTCTCTCTCACACATGCGTAGTAGACAGGCCACCGTAAAAGCGATGCATCTCTGTGGATGATGTCGCGTCAAGACGTCTGCTTCATTCTGACATTATTACAATTTCCTTTAGATGTTGCGCCCTGAGGACTGAGACAGCAGCAGAAGTGTGTGTGTGTGTGTGTGTGTGTGTGTGTGTATGTGGGTTCTTTATATATTCAGGTGAATTTCGATCCCAGCACTGTCAGGATTAGTGATGCCTTTAAGGTTCCTCCATGACCAAGAGAGTACTTTAGAGATTTAAGGACGATGGTATCTCACACAATGAAGGTTTTGTTCTCAGAACAGGTGGAGTCGATCTGAAGGGACTGAGATGTTGGCTCGGCAACTACGATCACACAAAGTGCTATAAAGACTTTATCAGAGTATTCACTTTCTCCTCTACATCACAGAAGCCCAGTGTGTGTGTGTGTGTGTGTGTGTGTGTGTAAGAGCACTGGAGGAACAGCACCAAACCTCATGTTTTATACTGGAGGTGAAGCGTTAAAAGCACGAGCACTTTAGCTGTTTATCCACGCCAATGGATCCAGTTTCTGTGGAATTACATGCAGTGTATTGGCACACACACACACACACACACACACACACACACACATATGCGCCACACTATATTCCCTCTGCCTCCTCGGCGTCGTCTCTCCTCCTGGAACAGTCCACAGATATGTTTCCAATATATATAAATCCAATAATTTCACTCTTTTTCAAGGATTTTGGCTCCAGGATTGTTCCTCATTGCTTTCTTCTGTCGGTTCATGGCAACGCTTTACAGATAAGATAGAAACCTGGCATGTATGATGATTTGTTTTTAGAATTCAGACAGAAATCTCTCTGTGGATCTGGTCTGCATCACATCAGTACAGTACAAAGTGCTGTCGTCTGGAAGAAGGAGAAGAAGAAGAAGAAGAAGACCCCTGAGCTTGAATCCCTTCTGTCTCTCTGATGGCCTGTTTAGGTTGGACTCATATGTTGATGGCTTCGCAGGGCCGTGTTTGTGCAGACAGACGCCTGCAGCTCGTCACTGCTTCATCCCAACCTCCCTACTCAGTGAATCTTGTGGAGATTTATGAAGGCACCGCTGTTTGGACTGAAGTAGAAACAAACTGTCACTGGATTTTCTTTTCTTCTGGTGAAGGTTTGTTATGCGTATTGATTCCTCACTGACTTTCTCTCGCCCGCCTCTCTGGCTGGGGTTTGTGCTCACAGGACAGAGCGGCCTCGGCAAATCCACCCTGATGAACACTCTGTTCAAGTCTAAAGTCAGCCGCAAGTCGGTGTTGGACACGGCCCAGGAGAAGATTCCTAAAACCATTGAGATCAAGTCCATCAGCCACGGTAAAGTCCTCTACCACACCTTTGCTTGATAAATGCTCCTTTCTCAGCGTCACCTATAGTTTGGCCGTCTTCTTCCCGTCTGTAGGTCTTCCAGCTAAAACACACACGCCCCTCTCCTCTGGCGTTCCATCACTTTGTTGTCATTTGTTCTTTACATGTTTCATTCTGTCTCCTGTCGTTGTCGCGCTCTTCCTCGCACCGTCACTCCCACATCTTATTCCTTCTTACTGCGTCTTCCTTTTGTTGGTTTAAAGTGTTTGCTCTGCCTCGTGGGTGCACACAAACACACACACACACACACATGCCGTCACTGCTGAGATGAAGTCATTAAGTCGTATTCTTAGCTGGCACTGACTGATCTCGTTTGTTTGTTTGTTTTTGGCAGACATTGAGGAAAAGGGAGTGAGAATGAAGCTGACGGTCATCGACACTCCGGGCTTTGGAGACCAGATCAATAATGAGAACTGGTATGTTGTTGTTCAACCATTATTGCAATATGTCTTAACGTCAGCGAGGTGCCTTCGTCTAAACAGAGCTCTGTTCTCCCCCTCGTCTTCTTTCCTGTCTTACTTTTGCTGTTTTCCATCTCCTCCTGTGTCACTGAATCACTCTGTCTCCCAACTCTTAACCCTTTTCTGTCACACTCCTCTTCCTCCACCTCCTCTCCCTCTCCCTCTGCACCTTTTTACTTCAAATTGTATTTCCTCTGTCGTCTCCTCCTCCTCCTCCTTTATCTATCGTCTCCCCTCTAAATTCCCCCCCCCTCCCCACCGTCTTTCTTCCATACCTGCTCGCCCTCGCCCCGGTCCAGCTGGCAGCCCATCATGAAGTTTATTAACGACCAGTACGAGGCCTACCTGCAGGAGGAGATCAATATCAACAGGAAGAAGAGGATCCCAGACTCCAGAGTCCACTGCTGCATATATTTCATCCCCCCAACTGGACACTGGTGAGAAGATGAACACACACACACACACACACACACACACACACTCACACGTATGCACTTAGTAAAGAGTCATATAGAGTAGATCTAAGAACGTCTGGGCGATTATGGGTTAGAGAATATCCAAGATTGTTTGGTGTTATTCAGTTAATGGATGGCGGTGGAATAGATTGTGCTTCCAGAATTGGTAGCTACCTTCTTCTTCTAACAAAATAGCAAGGTTTGCTCGCCTCCCTCTCACCCTCACATTGACACACTGGAGAGATGAGTTGCTCTCCCCAGACTCACAGACGCACAACGTCCCAAGTTTCTCTCCATAGATCCCTTAAAGCGACGCACATCTGGCACTTACTGAACTACACACAAGTTCCCCCCTCTCCTCTCTGTTCTGTTGGTTCTGCCACACACTCTATGGACCTCTTGTGGAGTTCGGAGTTTACCAGAAGAGATTGATGATGGCGGGGTGGATGGACACAATCTGACACAATTTGATGGATTCGCTGCGCATTTGTGTAATTCTAGAACAGACAGAGGCTCTGGGGAAGATATGTTGAAAGCAGCTGTGTGCACTGTTCTCACACACACACACACACACACACACAGAGCTGCAATCATAGAACACTGTATTAATGTCCCAGCCTGTCTTCACTCAGAGGGGGAGGAGCCTGGCCCCCCTGTCTCTGCACACCATCCACTCATGTTTTATGTTTATTCAACATCGGTCGGCAGCTGCTCAGGGTTTTCCTTAAAAGCCTAATAGGAGAGAGGAAGGGAGGAATGGAGGAAGGACGAGAGAGGCACACTGCATGTTGTGTCTGGGTGTGTGTTGTCTCAAAGCACCCATGCGTGTCGTTTCTGTTTGCATGTTTTTGCATCGGTACACAGGAGGAGTCCCTGTAAAAGTGTTATCCAGGCCAGAGTCGGCTCCATGAATCACACGGGGATGCTTTAGTGTCATGGCAGGACGGCCCGGGCTCCTTAAACACACACACAACTCCATCAACACAACTTCATCAAAGAGACGTTACACATATTGTCTTCCAGTGGCTCACACTATGCAGAGTATGTTGAGAGCATGGATGTCATTTTAAAGCTGGGCTGTGTTTGTAGGAAGTGTAGAGAGCAGACTGGCATCATTATTGGGATCCTCTGCCCTCTGGTGGCAGAGTTTGGAGCTACATTGTCCAAAATGCTGACGTGTAATGTATACGTTTAGTTTGTGTACGTGTCTGCTCCCTCAGGCTCACACTTTTGTCTCTTCCCCTCTCAGTTTGCGGCCTCTTGATGTGGAATTCATGCGGCGTCTCAGTAAGGTGGTCAACATCGTCCCGGTCATCGCCAAAGCCGACACACTCACCCTGGAGGAACGGGACTTCTTCAAAAAGAAGGTAATGTCTTTATTCATTTAGTTTCTGTATTCACACATCCTTTTATTATATGTATACCTCCCCATTAAATCAATACTTAATCTATAGTTTACAGACACAAGGCCGGCCTTTCTGCAGCATTCTTATCATCAGAAGTGTTGTGTTTTGTAATGTCCTTCCTTTCCTTCCTTCCCTTCCTTTCCTTCTCACTCCATCCAGCTTTTTCCAATTCTGCGATTGCAGTTTTATGCAATCTGACAATGTTTACATGTTTGCATTGGCAGAAACGGTGTGTGTACAGATTTATACACAACCTTCTGCTGAGGTTTTGAGTCTTGTTTGTATACAGATGCAGATTAACAACTGAGCCCAAACTTGTGGAGTAGATTGGAGGGCAGATTAGTGTAAATCTGAACACTGAGCCAGATTAATGAAACATTTGATCTTTGATTGGTCTCCTAAGGCGTTAAGCAAGCCTGCCTAATTACCCCCAAAATCAAAGGCCACAGTGTGTATTCATTACAAACTAATGTGTACATTTGCGCGTGTGTGTGTGTGTGTGTGTGTGTGTGTGTGTGTGTGTGTGTGTGTGTGTGTGTGTGTGTGTGTGTGTGTGTGTGTGTGTGTGTGTGTGTGTGTGTGTGTGTGTGTGTGTGTGTGTGTGTGTGTGTGTGTGTGTGTGTGTGTGTGTGTGTGTGTGTGTGTGTGCGCGCGCGCGCGCGCTCACACCAGATCCGGGAGGAGCTGAGAGCCAATGGGATCGACGTGTACCCTCAGAAGGAATTTGACGAAGACGCGGAGGACAGAATGATCAACGAGAAGATTAGGGTGAGGGGCAGATCTCTGAACACACACTCACACACACACTAACGGACCTGAACGTCCCTGCCAGGAGCGGTGCAGAGACTCATTACTCATTCGTACGCCGACACGCTCCAGCAGAAAAGTCAAGAAATGTCACCTTCCACTTAACACCCACTTGTTTTTAATGAGTCCCGACCTCATGACCTTTGACCCTGTCTGCAGGAGATGATCCCATTTGCAGTGGTGGGCAGCGACCAGGAGTACCAGGTGAACGGCAGGAGGCTGCTGGGGAGGAAGACTAAGTGGGGAACCATTGAAGGTGAAACTCCTCCCTCCCTCCTCTCTCTCCCTTCAACCTTTCTCATCTTCTCTGTAATTCTTCTTCTCTTCTTTGTGTCCCGCTTTACACCACAGCCATGTTTTGCCTCTTCCCCTCCTTTTGTGTTGAGTTTTCTTTAGGTGTCTGATGTTTCTAATGTGTTGCCACCTACAGACTGTACAGTATGTAACCAAGCAGAGAGTAGGGAGATGAAGTGAAAGAGACAAAGGGATACAGTCTTCAGTCAGTCAGTCAAACAATGCTCCATTGAGTGTCCAGACTGCTCCAGTGTGTCCAAAGAGGGCTGGTTTGTTTTTCACTGCGCCTCCAAATCCATCACAAAGAAACAAACTGTGAACGGTGAAGAAGAGGGTATGAAGTGTTTGTTATGGCACTAAGGTGTTTGTTTACTTTGAATGGGAACAATCAGATCAACCAGCTCACACTCTCTGTCCCTAAACCAGCTGATTGTTCCAACGTTTGTATCTTTCCTGTACGATTCATTTACCTTCCAATATTTGATCTTATCCACTCCAGTAACAAGGTTCCATTTCTCTCTCTCTCTGTCTCTGTCTCTGTCTCTCTCTCTCTCTCTCTCTCTCTCTCTCTCTCTCTCTCCACCCCTGCAGTTGAGAACATAGCCCACTGTGAGTTTGCCTATTTGCGGGATCTCCTCATCAGGTTTGTACTTTTGTGTCTTGTCTTGAATTCTGCAAACGCTTCTGTAAACACTTGTCCGTTGTACTCATTGACGTGTGTGTGTGTGTGTTTGTGTCATTCAGGACCCATATGCAGAACATTAAGGACATCACCAGCAGTATCCACTATGAAATGTATCGCGTGCGGCGCCTCAACGAGAACAACACGGCGATGGCTCACGCTAACGGCGTCCCGGAGCACCACCACCTCGCCGCCCATGAGATGTAGACGCCCACCTGCCCAGGCCCCGCCCCCTTTACCCCCATCCCCCGCCCTCCTCCTTCTATAAGTATCTGACCTTCCTCCACAGCCTCCCCCCTCCCCCCCAGCTCACAGGTGGGACAGAAACTTCAAATCCTGCCAGAGGAACTTCATTTTAAGTGACTATCAGCGGCATAATGGACTGTTCATGTCAGTTTAACAAACACTATCCTCTCACCAGTGTGTGTGAAGAGACGTTTAATCCTTCTTAATGTGCTGCAGCTTCTTTCTACCTGCGTCCTGGTCTTACAGTTAACCATTTACTTTCCTTTACCGTGCCAAAAGTTCAGCCTCTGCCAAATGGAACGGACCGACCACGATACGATCACATGTTCCAAAATCACAAGTGCCTCTGTCCGCCCTCCGTTTTAATCCACTTTCACCTTCACACACACCCCTTCTCCCCAAGTGTTTTTATTTTACAGTAGAAGTATTTGTGCCACAGCAAATCTGTTGATGTGATCATGCACACGCCTGCATCATCACACGTGTGTGTAGAGGAAGATAATACTCATCGTTGCACTTAACCACTTCCTGGTCTGTCATTGATAAGGCGTGTTGGAAGGGGCCGGTCAGCATTTGCCAACATGTGACACACACACACACACTCATACTTGTCTGCATGTGTGTGTGTGTGTGTGTGTGAACCCCCAAAAATAATCAGTTAAGCAAATAGCACATCCCGTATGTTTTGATTTTATCTTTATTTTGCTTTTACTGTGTGTTGGTAAATGTTTGTTCTTGTTAAATATTGTATATGGCGTCCCTGATGCTTTCATGATGTCATTGTTTATTAATAGAAATATCTTAAGAGTGATTTAAGAGGAAAAGTATTTATGCACAATATCAAATGTGAACGTTTTTTTTGTCATCTGTTGGGTTCCGCTCATGGAGAATGTTCACATCCTCACACACACACACCATGCACACACACACACACACACACTCACCGCATGGCGACCTGGGCCCAGCGTAGTGCCTTATTTATTGGAGAATGTTTGTCAGCGCGTTGAAATCCAAATTGGTCTGTTGGTGCCATGTAGGCCACATTTAGACATCTGTCACTTCTTCCCCCGTTTGTTTATCAGTAAACAAAAAGATCCAAGCCTTCATTGACGTCCATCTTTCCCATATTATACCCAGGATCTCTGTGTTGGACCCATGTTAACCCCTCAGCTGCCACTGTCGAGCTCTGTCTTGTATATTCTTCTGTGTTCTGATACATTTTTTTTGTACTGGTATTATTGATAATAACATTTCTCCTTTATCTTATTTTAAAGAAATAAAGATATTAAAGTTGTAAATATTTACTTTCCTTGCTGTTTTTATTCGGCGTTGCAGCGGTTGACCTCTTCTTTTCAGAGCTTAGATGCTGTTTGTTTGCCCGGTTGATGAATTTCACAGACTGGGCCGCCAGAGGAAGTTTGAGGAACGACGCCGACGTTCCAGATTATTTTCCACCACACTTGGATCCCAGTCACAGTTGATCTCAGGTGTGATTCACACACAGGAACACTTTAATTGCTGTGTCATTAAACTTTTTCTTGATTAGCCTCTTAATCAATCTGCCCGCCCGCCCGCCTGCTGGGGCCGGGGGCTCGGCTGATTAACACCCATCACCCGTAAGCGTGAGCGCTTGTTTTCTTCCCCAGTGAGGAAGATGGAAGAGGAGGAGTCCCGGGCTGTGGGTCAGCATGAGGAGGCGCAGGCGTGCAGCTCACTGAGATAATGAAGCAAAGGAAGCCGACCGGCACGACTCAGGCAGAGGTAACAAAGTGCTGCGCATCAAAATCAATCCGTTGTGTTTGACTTTGCTCTTTTTGTTTTCTATCTTACAACAAATCCTTCACACATAGACGGATTCTGTCCCCACTGGCCTTCTGGGATAAAACAGAACAACCACTAAAGATTCAGAGCGCCGGCGGTGTTTCAGTAACTGAGACGCTGACGGAGGTACACGTTTCTCACACACTCAATATTCCCCCGGCGACTTCTCACATTTCTGTCAGGGATGCTCAACCAGCGTGAACTGGCTGATGTTATTGGATTTGATTGTTGGGAAGTGAAGAAGCCTGTGTGATGAGGTGGAACTAAACAAAATCCTCATTAGAGGAGAAGACTTAAATGTCATCTTTACTTCAAACATGCAAACCAGATTTACAGCGTTAACCTCTCGCACCTTTTCGTTTTCCTCTTTAGTTCCTGTGAATGGTGTGTGTGTGTGTGTGTGTGTGTGTGTTCTGCATCTGCTTGTTTCAACACGCCAGGTTATATGATGCGTAAAATGAATACACTGCAGTCCCCAGATACCCATTTCCACTATGGATGCACTGTTCAATCAAATGGAAATATTGTAAATGTGATGATTATTTTATATGCATTTACCGGAAATGCATCCTGACCATATTTGGAACTGTTTACCATTCTTCCTTCAATAGTTTTTAGGTTTAATGTAGTGTGTGTGTGTGTGTGTGTGTGTGTGTGTGTGTGTGTGTGTCAAAACTGAGGCAATAAGTTGAATGCATCTCATCACGCTGAAACAAAGTCGATATCTAGTCACTCCTCCCGACGTCATATCTCAAAATGGCGTCTGCACTTTCCCACAGACGTCAGATGGCTCAGTCCTGCCCACCGACCCAGCACACCCATGCCCTCAGCTCATAAGTCAGGACCCCCGCAGTCCACAGGCTACAGGCTACCTTTCTCCTTCATCTCCCATGAGAACAAACAGTGAAGGGGGTCGGCGGGGGGATGAGCAGCTACACCTCTTCCCATACTGGCTGTGGCTCCTCCCCTCACCACCCACTGTCCTCCTGTTTGCCACCACCCAGCGCTTCACCACCTGCCTTAGTGACATTCATTAATGAGCGCCACTCTGTGTGGATACTAATGAAGGCAGGAGAGAGAGAGAGAGAGAGAGAGAGGGAGGGAGGCTTGGTGAGGACAGTGTTTGCATCCAGGCTCAGTTTGTGTGTGAGCACATGAACGGGATGTGACTGGAGTGTGTGTTTGTGTCTGTGTATGGCTGTGTGATGCAGATCATCTGTTTGAATGCATGTCTGAATGTCACGGTCGGTACGGTAACCAGCCTACATGCTTGACTCTTTACCTTACCAGCTGTTTGTGCCAGGCTGGTGCCAGATTGGCGGTGCAGATGCAAACGTGTCGACGCCCCTCAGATGTGCATGTGACCACCAGACAGACAGACAGACAGAGAGACAGACTGACCTCTTCAGCAGCCAGTACGGGACAGGCAGCAGTAGAATGAGGCTGGAATAGATGCTGCTTGCTCATTGGTCAGACCGGTACATTGTGATGGATGGCTCCTATCACAGCACAGCCAGCTCCTCCAGACAGGAAGCAGTTTGACAAATGCTCACATTCTCTCTGCAGGAAAATGCGAAAAGTGGCTACAAGCGTGTGTGTGTGTGTGTGTGTGTATGACTTCATTTCAGGGAGTGCTCAGATTTCAATCCCTAATCTGTTTCACCTCATCATAATGGGACTGTGTGTGTGTGTGTGTTGTACACACTCTTGGAGAATCCCTGTTTAGGCTGCCCAGACAGTTGTCAACACACACCTCAGTGCTTCATTACATTAGCGAGCTCATGCCCAGCTAGCTCATCTGCGTGGAGTCGCTGTGGCACAATTAGCACCTGTGTGTAACGCACACTCGCACAATCTGTGGAGGTATTTGTGTTGATTTGATGACTTGAGCGTGTGAGCACGTTGCATACGTGTGTGTGTGTGTGTGTGTGTGTGTCTAGGTGTAAGTTACCTCCCAGCTCATGCGTTGTTCTTCCCCCCCCCCTGCTGTTTTTCCTCCTCTTTGTTGGCAGACACCTCCTCACTGCTCGTATCTCTCTACCACTCCGCCGTTCTCCGCCCCTGCTCCTGGCACCGTGCCAAGCACTCAGACATGTAGGGAGGAGGGGCCGCCGCCGCCATATGCAAATTTCCCCCGACTTTATGTAAATGGACCCCAGTTGTTAATTAAAAGTCAGCTGCAAATTCAATTAGCTGACAGGACGCAGACGGAGGAAACGGTTTGCTCGGGGAGATACGATCCCCGATTCCAAAAGGAAAATCGCAAAATAAGGAAACGATGACAACAGGCTAAGGGCTGAGGTGCTGCGGACATCGGGGGGGGTGGGGCAGATACAGGGGTCACAGGGTTCACAGGGTCACTTCATGGAGTGGAGAGGAGACCGCTGACCACGATGTGAGCTGGCAGGAGTGTGCTGTTCTTTATACAACACTTACACACCGATTGTCATACACACAGCTAGATACAGACAGAGAGAGAGAGAGAGAGAGTAGAATCCAGACAGAGTTAGAGAGAGGTGAGACACAGTGAGAGAGAGACAGAGAGAGAGAGAGAGAGAGAGCGGAGAGCGTCCTTGGTAGCTCCTGCCTGTGGCTAATTTCTGTGAGTAATTACACAAGTCGGAAATGTGTGTCAACGATTATGCCGTCATTATGGAAATGAATGAAATGGAATGGTGTGTATGTCTGCGTGTGCTCGGAACTGTGCGTAATGTGCGTGTGTGTAATGTACGTGTGTGTAATGTGTGTGTTTGCCCGCACGTGCTTTGTTTGTGAGTGAGTTTTGGTCGGTGCCCCTCTCAGCGCCTCGTCTACGTTTGACTCTACAGGAAACAGTGTGAGGCGGACGCATGAAGCAAAAGCAGCCAAGAGTGCAATGAGCTCTGCATCGGTGCGCCTCATTGCGATGACGAAGAAGAAGATGAAGAACGACGGTCAACTCTCTGTGCTGCAGTGCTGAAAGCAGACGTGTTGTTGTTGTTGTTGTTGTTGTTGTTGTTGTTGTTGTAGTTAGCTTGTGGGCAGAGCAGCTGTGGCAGTAACATGTTCGCTACCTTTACAAAAGGACAAACACGGAGCTTTCAAACCGTCACATCACAACACACAGTGGATCCTAATTGGCAGCTGAGCGCCTCGGTGCCCCTTTGAGGTTTGGTGGTTGCAATTGTCCCCCCCCCCCCCACACACACACACACACACACACACACAAACACTCCAGAGAGGGATGTGTGTGTACGGAGACGCACAGAGGGAAGTCACATTCTCTACTGTGAAATATGGGAGGATGGGTGAAGAAGGTGAAACACGGCTGAGTGACTCCCACGCCCCCCAGGGGAGTGGCGTGGCACTGTGCCAGGAGCTCAAGGGCCACCCGGAGGAGACGACGGATGGGAGAACGGTTGGGGTGAGCAGGGTGAAGAGGAGAGGAAGGGGTGTGAAGTGTAAGAGATGGAGGAGAAAGAAGGCAAGGGGAGAGAGAGGGATGGACAGGAAAGGGATGCTGTGTGTGTGTGTGTGTGTGTGTGTGTGTCTTCTTGGGGATTTACACATGTCAGGCACCATCAATGGAAAATCCCCTTTTGTTAGCGGAAGAGGAGATGGCAGAGGTCCCAGTAGTGAAGCGAGCAGATAGAAACTCGATACTTCCCATAATTGAGTGGATGGATATTTGCTCCGTCCTCAGGAGAGTTACTTTCCAGATCAATACACGTCTCAGGTGCTCAGCCGTCTTCATCGCCATCTTCTATTATCTAACGCTCGGTTTGCTCA